>NC_069091.1:16365659-16404935 GCF_947172395.1 Bicyclus anynana
CAATATTATCATAGTCTGACCTAAAAATCGAACCTAGAACCCTTTAATCTGAAACCACACACCTATGCGCTATCTGTCCATTTCAAATGTTTGTATGTACATTTTACCTCTATATACAAAACCAAAAAGACTTTAAAAAGTAAACAAACTATAGCAAAAAATTGTTGAATTTCGCTATGGGATATAGAAGAAAAATTGTATAAACGTCATACAGAATCCTCGTGTAAACAAGGACTGCCATGGCGCACAATGGGAATGAACACGTAAAATGAGATGTCTCATAACAGCGCGGACTCGCTTTGCTGACAGCGCACTCGCTGCTCGCGGTGAATAAATATAGCTTTTTATTTCATGTTTTTATATACGCTTAGCGAGCGAATGCATGCTTTTGTACATTTCTGAACTTTTGGATTAAGGTTGTTTTGATGGAAAATGTTGTTGGATCAAAGTAAGAAATATAATAATATGTAACCTACAATTAAACAGTTTATTTAGGTCTGCAGAGATAATGTCATTATTACTAAGACAGGATACATTAGCCACTTTCTACCATAGATACAAGGAATAAAGTCCATTCGTTGGAAGGAGTAATGTTTGTTCCCGATGCCTTCAAAAAAAATAGGATAGTTCCTTAAAGATGGCTTGTTTTAAGCCGCTAGTGGATTACGGTTTCGAGAACTCCAAGCGAACGACGGGTTGTAATACCGAGGATTTTTAGATGGTAGTAGTGCGACACAACCTGCTTGCTTTTCTAGTGCAAGAATCCATAATGAGTTTTCCAAATATAAATAAGGTTTTAAAGTAGTTAAGATAATGAACTAGTTCTAGGTCCAATTATTCTTTGTTTTCATGTTTATTATAAGTTATTAATATCCTAGAGGATAATATTTTCATCAGCTGTCATAGTATTCATAACATAAACTTTGCTTACTTTTGGTCTAGATAGCGATGTTTGTGTTGCGTAAATATATTTATTTATAAGTATTTAATTACATAGTGGTACTTAGGTACTAACTAAGCACAAAATATACAAGAGCCATACAAAATAATTATTTATAACTTTCAAGCATTAAATGAAGTATTTATTTAGTAGGTACCGAATGCACCGACAGAAGCAGGCGTGCGCGTGTCGCTCGCGCGGCTCTGTGCCTGACAGATATTAAATTCGCATCCGCGATCCCAGCCGGCCACAATATATTACTATCTACGGCTGTACATACGTACGGCGGTGTGTACGTATTTTACACTATGTCGCGTATCTGTTTTGAATACAATACTAGTGGCCACGACTTAATAAGTTTAGTTAGTTGTTAGATAAGTTTAGTTGTAATCTTTATTGAACACAGATTACTAACGAAGTAACAAATCAAAAAACAAAAGTGAAATGCGAAAAAGTGGTCTTATTGCTTTAAAAAATCTTCTTCCCGTAGAAAATTATTGAGGTAAGGAAAATCAAGTAGTGCTAAGTAGTAATATTAAAAAAAACGAACTGATATTATTGTAACCTGACTAAAACCGAAAGAACGAGAACTTTTAAAAAGTTTCAAAGCAAGTAGATAGTTTGTCAGATTGTTTAATTCCCACCCCTATACATCCTTAAAGTCACACTCGATCTGCACTGTTTACCAACAAAAAAATTACAAATGAAGGTAGAAAACGCATTTATTTGTTTTAAATTATGTTTTTTTTTGTAAAATATGATACGTCTATATGTTCTAAGCTTATTAATTATATTTATTTTTATTAATTTAAGAATAAGTTAATTATAATTATACACATTACGTAACGATGGAATGTAACATAGTTTCTTAAGTTTCTAATACATATGATTTATTGTCGTGTTTTTGTTGCAATTAAACGAGATTTGAATTTTAAGACCAAAACATGTACCACATTCTAGCAAATAAATGATTTGATTTGATTTGATTTGAGTAAACAACAGCGCTAGAAGCTGTAGATGTATACAGTTGTTAAGTTCCCAACTCTAAATTACTCTCAAGGTAGAAAATGTTAAAAAGTAACGCGATAAGCAACAAAGTTAATCATGGCGGACTTATTTACATAAGCCCGCGTCGGACTTGAGGATCAAAAAGTTTTCGCCCCTCCTAGCGTTAAAAACACACGTCGACCGCATATTTTTTTTTTCAAGGTAACTTGAAACTTTTTTTATGTATAAATTATTAACAATTGTGAGTTAATTCGGGATAACACTATAGTAATTAATGTTTTCGTGAAGCAGAGTTATAAACATGAAGCTTAATAATTACATGGGGTCATGGAGTCAAAAAGACCCCGTACCGCTAAAATGAAAATTTTAGTGAAGTAAGTAGAAAGGACCGATAAATACTGATTTATCTGTCTGATTTATATTTAGTTTAGTTATTGTACTATACACTGGTATACTTACCTTACCTTATCAGCCGATAGACGTCCACTGCTGGACATAGGCCTCTTGCATGGACCTCCAAGCACAACGATCTCGAGCCGCCAGCATCCAGCGGCTCCCTGCAACCCGCTTAATATCCTCGGTCCACCTAGTGGGGGGTCGCCCAACACTGCGCTTTCCGGTGCGGGGTCGCCATTCCAGCACCTTGGGGCCCCAACGTCCATCGGCTCTTCGAACTATGTGGCCCGCCCATTGCCACTTCAGCTTCGCGACTCGCTGAGCTATGTCAGTGACTTTGGTTCGTCTGCGGATCTCCTCATTCCTGATTCGATCACGCAGAGAAACTCCAAGCATAGCTCGCTCCATCGCCCGCTGAGTGACTTTGAGCCTTCTAATAAGGCCCATAGTCAGAGACCAAGTCTCGGATCCGTAAGTCATCACTGGCAACACGCACTGATCGAAGACTTTCGTCTTCAAGCACTGAGGAATTCGGACGAAAAGATGTCGCGGTATACTACAATAACTAAATATAAGTTAAATTATAATAATAAAAAAAGTTGTTTTAAAAACGTTTTTTTTTTACGTTTTGAAAACTTAAAATTAAAGTCATCCTCATGTTCAATCAATTATTAATGACTTAAAACGACACTTTTTCAATAATTTCAAGACGGCTTAGTTTACTTAAAACAACTTAATTTTGACTTTGACTATGATATTCCAGTACCTATTAGTGTAACGTATCTACTCAGTTTTGTCAAATCTAGGTGACGCTGTCGCTTGGATTCGTCGATTTTCCGCAAATAATGGAAATAAAATTAATTATTCAGTACTAGCAGACGCCTGCGACTTCGTCCGCGTGGAATTTAGTTTTTCACAAATCCCTCGGGAACCATGGAATTTTTCGAGATAAAAAGTAGCCTATGTGTTTAATCCATGATATAATATATCTTATTACCAAATTTCAACTATGCGGTTCAGTAGTCGAGACGTGAAAAAGTAACAAACATTCATACTATAAAAATCATTAGTTTTCGCAAATCTCGGGAAACCATGGATTTTTTCGGTATAAAAAGTAGCCTATGTGCTAATCCAGAGTAAAATCTATTTACATTTCAAATTACAGCCAAATTGCTTCAGTATTAGCGCCGGTAAAGAGTAATAAACATCCAAACAACCACACAAACTTTCGCGTTTATAATATTAGTAGGATTTAGAATAAACATACGTACTATGCCTGCTACTAATCAGTATCTAGCAAAGTAACAAGTTAGAAACTAATATTATAATTTAGTAAACTAAAACAAATTAGCTTTCAGGTATTTGCGGAGCCGTTTGTGGAATCAGTAAATATTAGCAGCGCGTGTTCGGTAAATAAGGAGCATTGCTTAATAGAATTCCCCGATTCTGTCTATGTTGTGTGTGCTTTATGTTTAATTACCAGGCTTTTCTTAATATAATGCATTTACCACTAGCGGAGGCTCGTGACTTCATGCGCGTGAAAACTTTGAGTACCTATACTAATATTATAAAGCTGAAGAGTTTGTTTGTTTTAACGAGCTAATCTTAGGAACTTAGTCCGATTTAAAATATTCTTTCAGTGTTAGATAGCCCATTTATAGAGGTAGGTTATAGGCTATACATTATTCACGTATTCTTACGGGAACAGGAACAACGCGGGTGAAACCGCGCGGCGTCAGCTAGTAATGTATATACGGCTTAAGCCCAATACGCTGCACGATTATGGGATACGGGCTTAGTGTGATGACCTTCTTCTTAAATTACTAATTAATATAAATTTATTCTTAAATTATTATTAGAATTGGTTAAGCTATAGCTTCCGTTCAATATTTTTTCACAGCTAAGTGATTGTTAGAGATTTTAAGTTTACCAGACTACATGATCTGAAGCCACAAAGACCTACCACTGGATCCAAAAGACAACACTTTACTATTTAAAACAGTTACTCAATTCAGGTAATCATCAATCTAAATATAACATATTAAGATCTTACGTGGCAAAAGGCACGAGTCTCCCCCGAAAAGAATACTCGACAAGTGTGTCAGATGAACGAAAGTGTCTTGTAAGAGCAAAAATTACGCATTCCACAAAATAAAGGCATTCAGTCGCGCCGTTTAAAGTCAAACATAACTCGCTTGGAATGGGCCATGTTACAAACTGATTACTGTACATAAATAATAGTATAACAAAGTAACGTTTTTTTTTTGTAAATTAAATGCATTGGGCGTCTTAAAAAGTAATGGAAATATATAATAGTCGTTATACGTGAATTAAAACTTAGCTTTCTCTTCATCATAAATATTTAGTATAATACTAGCTGACGTCGCGCGGTTTTACCCGCGTGGTTCCCGTTTCCGTAGAAATACGGAGATAATATATAGCCTTGCTCGATAAATGGGCTATTTAGCACTGCAAGAATTTTCCAAATCGGACTAGTAGTTCCTGAGATTAGCGCGTTCAATAAAACAAACAAACTCTTCAGCTTTATAATATTAGTAAAGATACTGTAAGATCTTCAAACAAATAACGTAATAATGAATTAATAATTGTACCATAAAAGTTGCTTGATTAAATAGTGTAAATTTTATTATACTGAAACAAGATCAACGTGGAGGAAACCGTAGGTTACAACTAGTTACGAGTACTGTTAGTATAAAAGTTAAAAGTATGTTAAAATATTATGTATATCATATAAAATTGCATAAGATATTTCAAAGATGTATATAACCCGCTTCCGCTTATATCTTACGCCATCCCTTCTACATCCTCCCCACCCGAGGGGTGATTACCCCTTATTGTTCCCCCGAGCGAACCCTAATGCATGACACTATTACGCTTGATGTGAACTAATGCTTCCAATGTCTTTTTTATAACAAAATTATTGTTATTTAGGCGCGACACAGACAGTAATTATATTTTAGGGTACGGTTTGTTTGTTAGAGCTTAGGGAATTGTGACGTAATCAGGAAAATGGAAAGGTGTGTGTTTAATGGTGGTAAAATATGTGGCTATTTTTTTTTGTAATTAAATTTACGTTCTTCTAAGACAGTAACGGAACTATGTACATGAAGAATATTTTTTTTTAAAGTAAGTAAAAAAAGTCAATAAATAAACAAATATAAATAATTGTAAAAGCAAACTTAAGTTGAAATAAACAATTTAATGTTATTTCAAATTTATTTTATAGTTAGGGATTAAAACGAAAATTGCTTGGTTTGTATGAACCGGTTTTTGGAATATCACAAATACTTTTTGAAAATTCAATTTAATACTTTTGACCCTTATCAGATAGTTTAGCAACTATAGCTCTACATTTTCAAAAATATCTAGTCTTAGACCTAATTTATCAGCATTGGTCATCTTATGATTTTATTTAAATAATCTTTTCAGTAAAAATACACGCAAATCTATACTTCTATACTAATATTACTAAAAGGTAAAGTCTGTGGTGTTGTAGGCGGTAATCCATTAGACAATTTTGAATTTTTTTTTATCACTAGAAAGCCATGTTATTTCAGAGTGTCATAGGCTACATTTTACATTTTCACGGGAACAGGAACTATGCAGGTGAAACTACGGGGTGCTGACTAGTTATAATTATTACGATTAATAAATTACAAACTTTAATCTTCATAAAAATAAATAAAAATTACGTGACGTAACATTTCATCCCGTTCAACATAAGCATTAATGCTTAAAATTATAAGCAGTGTTGACAGTTTCAGTAAACATAACGTAAAACCATGTTAAGTTTTGCGTAAGCATCTACCGTTGAAATGATAATGAATGTTAATCCATGTAGTTAATATATAATTACGTAAAATACGTAACGCTTTAATGTACTAAGCGCCTGCAGTAGCTAGACTTGCTTCATTTTATGAAAGCTGAAAGTTTGTCAGCACATGCTTCTACCACACCATATCTATTACCATATTATAGGTCAGTGTGTTTGGCAATTAAGGTATGTGGACCGTGGTGGTTTTAGCAGATAGCAAGTTTTAAGAGCCCAGACTCTAAATCTTTCAATAATAAAGCTTCTTTTTTTATAGTGTGTTCCTCTGCAAAATTTGATAAATCACGTAGTCAATTTGCTTCGCGGCGATCCTTAGAAAAACACCATTAAAATCAAACTTTAATGGTTTCTAGCGAAGAGTTGCCACAATAGCTAAGGGTCTGACGAATAGAGACACTATTCCTCATGATATTCCTTAGAAAATATAAAAAAGTATGTTTTATACGAATTGAATATTTCTAAGCCACCACGGTTTTAACTACATACTTACCTATGGTAGACGCATGCAGAAGTAGAAGTTTCAGAACCGGTGGTAATCTTAACAAATAGTCAAACTTGACGTTTCAATAGCTCGTAATTATCTACTTGAAATATGTGTTTTTTTTTCCTCTGGGTTTATCTGCGACCAGTAAAATAACTAGCGGATGTGTTCTATTCTATAATAACTTCGCTGTTCGAGTGTATTCTCCAGTAACAAGATCATCTATACTAATAATATTATAAAGCTAAAGAGTTTGTTTGAACGTGCTAATCTAAGGAACTACTGGTCCGATTTAAAAAAAATTTCAGTGTTAGATAGCCCATTTATCGAGGAAAGCTATAAGCTATATTATCCTTGTATTCTTACGGGAATGGGAACCACGCGGGTGAAACCGCGCGGCGCCAGCTAGTTGTTTATATAGTAATAGGTCTAAATAATGTGTTTCCTTTAAAACCTGCTCTAAAAAAAATAATTTTGATTTTGAAAATGAGGTTTGTCTGGCTATGACAGGCCATCGGACTATTACGTTTTACGTAAGCATCAACACACTGAGCACGCGACGAAACGGTGGATTTGCAAATGTACTCACGCACCTGCCAACTGAGGCCTGTGGAAAATTAAATGACGAACGAACAGTCGGAGCACGGACCACGTCACAATGTGCATAATGACTCCTAAATACAACGTGCAGGGAGCATTGATGAATGTAGGCATACATTTACTATTTTTTTTAATCTTGAATAACTGGATTGCGTAAATTCGGTATGTAATACACCTTACTTTTTCATTTTATCATCTATATCAACAATTCCCATACTAGGGTTCCGCAGAATTATTTAGTACCAAAGATGATGACACAGGTTCATGTAAAAAAAAAACATAATACGAGTATATTCATAATTTAAAATTTTTGTTTTCATTTAAATGATAGTGTATTTGAATAAATAGTATTAAAATTGTATAAATAGTATGTTCCGTACTCTTATAACTTTCGGATCCAAAATAGTTAAATTCATACACAGTCTCAATACGAGTACGTACATTCAGAAGATAATAAGTTATGCTAGTATCGTTCTGTGTGCCTAGTGGGAGTTTTCAATATTTTCATAATGTTACTATCGCGTTAACATAAACGCGAATTTATATGGAATTAAACAGTTGTGCAGTAGTGCTACTAGATGGCGCTGTTTCAATTCCTTAGAAATTCGCGTTTACGTTAACGCGATAGTAACAATATCAAACTGCCACTCAATTTAAAATCGTCCATTATTGTGTAAATGCTTATTGACTGACTGACTGACATAAATAGAAAAGAACTAAAGTGAGGTGAATGTTCAAACCTATAAGATTTAATATAAGATTGTTCACAAATCTCAGAACGAGATCCCAATATAAAACTCGGGTAGCTGAGCGTAAAAGGCCTAAAAAAATGTAATTTTACGCAAAGGTCAATCGCGACGACCCAAGAAAGGACGCCGCCCTTGGAAAACTGCGAACTTATAAAACAGCCGAGTTAGCTCAAGTATTAATAGAGCGTAACTGCATTTTCTTTTCTACCACTTTTCATGCTCTACTAAGTTTTTGTTCCTACTTTAATTTATTATAAGAAACTTTTTCAATATTCTATACTTTGTATTAGATGTTGTAATTGTTTTGTTGGTTAAGTAAAACGTTGGCGTGGTAAGCTTGAACGGTATTGTTGAGCCTACTTCTAGTTGTAGGTATTACTTTCTTTTTTATTCAGTAACAATAATATTTTTTTTTTTTTATATAACAAGAATAGGCTAGTTGACACTTTTGTTAAATGGTCTTTAATAGTTAATAATTAACTCTACTAGATTGTAAAAAAAAATTAAAAATTAAAAATTAAATAGAAAAGTGATTACATGAATTTTTTTTGTTTTTAAACATGTTTTTGAGAACTCGAGCCTGTCGGCCATGATGATTTATATTTCAACAGTTTCATGACATCACAATGACAAATCCCTTCCAAACGGAGCGTTTGACAAAAATATTAGTTTACCGTTTAGTACATCAAGTAACAATGTGACGTCACACGTGTCTCAAACGTCACGTGTGTCAGAGAATTTTCTTAATTCTCTGCGTGTGTGAAGCCTGCCAATCCACATTTGGCCAGCGTGGTGGAGTATTGGCCTAACCTCTCTCATTCTGAGAGGATACTTAAGTTCAGCAGTGAGCCGAATATGGGTACGAAGGGTTGCTAGCGCTAATTACAGCCTCTGCTTCCTTAATACAGCTCAATATCGCCCCGTCTATAATTTTCAACTTACCGCACTTATATCATAATGTACTATTACAAACTTAAAAATTTGCAAGTGATTTTTCTTCCCATTTAATTTCCCAAGATGTTCGCAAGCAAACAATGTCTACGTTCCTACATTAAAACAAACATGCTCCACAAACGTACCGCTTCCAGAACAATATCACCAACTCTGTACATGTACTACTCCCTATCCCCTACGTGGTTGCTAAATAAATACGGTTTCGTTTCAGTGGAGTAATGCATTTTTAGATTCGTGTTGTTCTTCCATTTTATTGTTTTTAACTCACTTCAAAAAAGAGGTATTTGATCAGTATGACTGTATTTCTGAATGTTTCAAATACCGATCCGCTTTGAACGAGGATTTCCTTATGCTTGTTTTTAGGAAATAGGTTCTTTTTGAATATGATAAGCTTTTTCTTTAAATTCAAAATAGTAGCAAATAAATTGGAAGGGAACTCCAAACTCCTTTATTTTTAAAAATAATAAAAATACACCACTTTAAAGGTGGTGTTGTTTGTTTTGTTGTTATTATTTAAAAAGATTAGTTAAAAGAATAACATGTTCAAAGTTCATAGATTGCATTTGAACGTGGTTTTTACTTGCCTTGAATTATATCCTTTGACTCTCAAAGATGAAAATCTTAACATTTTTATAAGACACAAAAAAAATTAGTTAATCTTATAACGATCCTCAGTTGTCTCCCTATATAGATCGAATCTAGAACTTCTTACTTGTAAAGTATATATTAATAAACCTAAACCTAAGTTAATAGACTTCAAGAAAGTACTTGCAACTACGAACATTATTTAAACAACACACTGAAAATTGTACGGAAGTACATCGATTAAGATAAGAATAGCAGTACTGAAGCCAAGGGAAGTTTAAACCTTAGCTTAATTAACTCCGATGGCATAAAATCGATTGCGCTGACGTGAATCGAGATAGTGGAATCGATATACGTACAATCCTGGATCGCTTTCTTGGGTTTTAATAGGGGTCTTATCATTCGAATGATTTCTAGCGCAAGGATTAATTTATATTCAGTAATTACTAAAGCTTAAACTTTTGAAGTTATAATGTCTCTTCTGAACAAGTTGAAGGGATTATAACCTTATAAATTATTTGATGTTTAGAAATACCTTAAAATTCTTTTTTACCATACCCTCACTTTAACCAATATTTTCCCAGTTTCTTTCAAAAGGAAGGGACCCAAGATTTTCGATTTGAGTCCGAACCTTTGAAAAGAGTTTGCTTCTTTGTATTAAGTGTAAAAATTTAACTCAATCAATAAAAGTTTTTATTTTTTATAATTATTTCCTACTGGTGTCGGAATGGCACTTTTCACCCTACCCCTGTTCGTAGAACGTGTGCCACCCATTTTTTTAATTAAGAATTTTTTTATGTAAGAAATTTGTATAGTAGAAAAACGTTCGCTGCTTCATACACAGCTTCGGAAGACTACAAAAATCACGGTACAAATTGAGAAAAAAATGGAATTTAATTAGAGTTTTAATTCAGATGGGAGTAAAATCCTACCGCTCCGTCTCACCGAAACGCAGGCGCGGGGTGCGGGGTGCAGGGTCGAATGAGATATAATTGAAATTTTTCTTAATCCCCCTGGACGGTTCACAAAGTTACGCTAGCTTTGAGATTAATATTGCCCGGCACTGAATAAAATATCTAGTCAGTAATATTGTACGTTTAAAACCAGTTCGGTGTCTTGTAATTTGACAGGTTCACTTTCGGTAAAATTAGTCGTACGGCAACCGTATGATTCGTTTTCGTTATCAACCCATATTCAGCTCATTGCTGAGCTCGAGTCTCCTCTTAGAATGAGAGGGATTAGGCCAATAGTCCACCACTCTCGTCCAATGCGGATTGGCAGACTTCACACACGCAGAGAATTAAGAAAATTTTTCTGGTGTGCAGGTTTCTTCACGATGCTTTTCCTTCACCGTTTGAAAGACGAGGTATTTATTTATT
This sequence comes from Bicyclus anynana, assembly GCF_947172395.1. Taxonomy (NCBI): domain Eukaryota; kingdom Metazoa; phylum Arthropoda; class Insecta; order Lepidoptera; family Nymphalidae; genus Bicyclus; species Bicyclus anynana. Next base: position 16,376,605 of record NC_069091.1, read on the forward strand.
TTAAATGCACAGAATTTCTCAATTCTCTACGTGTGTGAAGTCTGTCAATCCGCATTGGGCCAGCGTGGTAGACTATTCGACTAACCCCTCACATTCGAGACTCGAGCTCAGCAATGAGCTGAATATGGGTTGATAACGAAAAAAATAATCGCAGCAAACATATTTTTCTTTGTACCTCATGGATCTCATCAAAGTTACTTTATACTAATAAAGAGGTAAAGTTTGTAGTGTTGTATCTATCTCTGGATTACCCCTTACAACAGATTTAGAAATCACTTTTACCAATAGAAAGCCACAATGTTTGTGAGTATCACAGACTATATTTTATCCTCTTATTCTCACAGGAACGGAACTACGTGGGTGAAACCACGGGACGTTTACTAGTAATTACTTTATTTACAAGTATCTCTCTAAATTTAGATCGACTCAAATTACGCGTTAATTATAATAATTAATCGTGTACAATATAAACATAAGATTTACTTTTCAAATTGAAATGTATCAAATTTCGTGATTAAAATTTTGGCACCACTCCATTGGGGAATAATTTGCAGATAAAGTAATCAGTATAATTTTATGATTAAGACGGATACTTTGTTTGTTAATTAATTTATTTTTATTGAATATTATACAAAACCATTATAAAGAACCATCTGCATCTATAAATTTCCTCTATAAAATGTAATTATACTCAAAAATTATGGGTAAAGTAAAGTAATTATTCATGTTAAAAATAGGAACATTGTAGTGATTTCATAAGAAAGTGGTTGGTAATCATTTAATAGTTGAATTAATCCAGAAAATGTATTCTTTTCCGTTGTTAACCATACCACTGCGCCGTCATAATAATGCCAACATAATTTCGAATCCATAGTGCATGAAATATTTTCTTTTTATTATAACTGACTCTATCTCTCTCTGTCTAACACGATACTGTAGATAAAGTGAGAGATAGAGATGTATCCGTGAAAATCGAGGAATGATTTTCGGATCCGTTAATAGCTCTCTCAGTCTTACACGATACTAAAGATAAAAAGAGATATACACAGAAGATCGAAACACACTGTCGAGTGTATAAAAAATCGCAACAGAATAGCGATGTTGAAATATTTAAAAAGTGTACAAAAATTTTTCATTCAAATAATAAATAGCGATTCTCAGCAAAAGTCACTTTTATGATGATGGTAAAATGATGAATTGGTATAAAAAATCTTTTACTAAAATAATAAAATGAACTTTTTCAGTAAAAGTATATAAAACGAACGTGCCGCTACGTGAGAAGCGAAATGACCGTTTACGTGGACATGAAAAAAAGACTTGAACAAAAACGAATACCGTTCCGCTAATTGGTACGACGGGGTTTAACTCGCGTTACCTTTGATCGGAATGTTGTTTTGATTTTAACTTATTGTTACATTTTTTTATGAAACTAATATAGGAGTAGAAATTTTAATAAAAAAATTCAACCGACTTCCAACTCAAAAATTAACTTAAACTAAAAAGCAAAAAATAACATCTTGCCTATGTACTACCTTCTGATCAGTTTGAAGGCGGTGTCAAGCCAGTGATGTTTTAATTAAACCCGTTTAAACTACACAATTTTCTGTGGTTCTTTCAGAAACAGCTTTAATTAAAACACGACACTGGATTGGCAAAACAAAACACTAACAAACGCACTAGCCGTCTCTACAATTTTCGAAAGTTCCCCTCAATTTCTCCAGGATGGCATCATCAGATCCTGACATGAAAAAAATGGGACCACCCTGGAATCAAACCCTTCAAAACAAAAAAAGGATTTTTAAAATTGGTCCATAAATGACGGAATTATCGCTGGACATACAAAGAACGTAGAACCTCCTCCTTTTTGGAAGTCGGTTAAAAATGATAAATTATTGTTTTCCAAGCAATCATTTTTGACGTAACAACGTCTTATAATTTGATGAAGGCTGCACACTCGAAAAAAGATGACGTCATACGTCGTTCCCTCGCTCTAGGGTTGCCAACTTTTTTTACAAGAAATAAAGTATGTTCTGGTCTATGAAGATTATATTAAACAGTATTTTAGAAAAACGAACATTTTTTTTTTAAAAATGCAACCATTCCATCAGTTGAGTTCCTATGACGTTGTCACGTACAACTATAGTCAGTAAACCGAATTTACAGACAACATTTTTTTTTTAATTTTCAATACTTACTGTATATACTAACTATAAGGTTCATTACTACCATTCAGTATTGCTGTGCTCAATCTAAATATGATTGCACAGTACAGTAGGCATAACCTATACCTCAGGTTGATGGACATTTTCACTTTGTAGGATGTATTCGTTGCATGTTGTTGTCACTGTTTTTAAGCGACGGTATTCCACTTACCATCAGGTGGGTCATCTGTTTAGTCCATCAATGAATACATATATTCAGAGGCACAATTATCCGTCCACTTTTATATATTCGCGGCATATTTGGGCGGATAATTGTGCCTCTGAGTGTATATATAAAAAAAATAAAGTATCTGTATGTGAATTCAAAATACCTGTGCTTTCCTTAATACAAATACTAAAATAAAAATGACCTTTTTTTAAAATTTTTGTTTGTCTGTTTTGAGCTTATCTCTGGAACAGCTCGTCCTATTCAAATAGAACTTTCACTGAAAGATAGAGGGTTTTTTTTTAATAAATACTATTAATATAACATAATAAAGCATGTCGTGGTTCTAGTTTTCCACGCATACGAAGTTGACCTCCACTGGTTATTACTATAAAAAACAAATATCTGTGAAAGTATGCACATAATTTCTGTTGACACCAAATGACCTGCATCCTCTACCGCTGATATATCAAATGCAATGAATGACGTCATAACTCAATGAGCATTGTCAGCTTGTTCACACTATCTTATTTATTTTCCTACCGAGAGCCATTGGCGGTCTGTACATTGGTCTGCCACCGCAGATCTGTATAGCGGATTTATTGTAATGCATACTGAATTAATGGTTTAAGAATAATTAATGATCATCGCTAGGAAAATAACAATTATACCTCAATATTTCCACGGTTACGGGACCGGATCTAAACTTAGCGGGTATTCTCTAAAAAAACAACAAATTTCCTAAAGAATTAAGATGTAATATTGGTCTAAATTACACAATACTAATATTGTAGAGAGGTAAAGGTTTTAGTATTGTATCTCTGGATCTACTACACCGATTTTAAAAGCCTCGTCATTTGTAAGTGTCATAGACTAAATTTATTCTCTGTATTCTTATAAGAACGGGAATTATGCGGGTGAAACCGCGGGGAATCAACTAATCCTACTAATATTTTAAACGCGAAAGTTTGTATGGATATTTGGATGTATGTTTGGATGTGTGTTACTCTTTCACGCCACTACTGAAGCAATTTGGCTGAAATTTGGAATGGAAATAGATTATCACATAGGCTACTTTGTATCCTGAAAAATCCATGGTTTCCCGAGATTCGCGAAAACTGATGATTTTGATGATATGAATGTTTGTTACTCTTTCACGCCTCTACTACTGAACCGAATTAGCTGAAATTTGGTATTGAGATATATTATAGCCCGGGCCCCGGTTTAACACAGAGGCTACTTTTCGTCCCGAAAAAATCCATGGTTCCGAGGGATTTGAGAAAAACTAAATTCCACGCGGATGAAGTCGCGGGCGTCATACACATAACTAGCTCCAAAGTAAGTGTACATAAACTCTGTATTATATTATTTTATATTTGAACAACTTCCTTGAAATAGTTTGAAATCATATCCCCAGGCAGTCACTTAAATTCGCGGCAATTATTCTTAAAGAAAAATGAAGAAGAACAAAGCTAAGGGTACTGGTAACTGTGGGCATGGTTCTATGTAATCTTCTTCTTCTATATTAACCCACATTCGGCTCACTGCTGACCTCAAGTCTCCTCTCAGAGGGGTTAGGCCAATAGTCCACCACGCCGGCCCAATGCAGACTGGCAGTCTTCACACACGCAGAGAATTAAGAAAATTCTATGGTATGCAGGTTCCCTCACGATGTTTTCCTTCACCATTTGAGACACGTAATATTTAATTTCTCCAGAATCGGAGGCATAGGTCATATCCACTGGGCTATCACGGCTTTTTTCTTTATTGTACCATGTAGAAAAGATCAAAAATGCATTTTAATATTTGGATAATTGAGGTGCTGGAACATTGTAAGCTGCTACCTAAACATCTTTAATAAAGTTGGTTGTATTTTGTAATTAGTAATGATAGCGATAATTTACAAAGCATAAGCAAAATGAAAACAATGAATGCACCGTTCAATGCTTTTAAAGTGTATTAACTCCAGCGAAAACGATTCCAACTTGGCAAAAAACCAAGGCAAAAATAAAAATAGGGGCGCAAAGTTGACAATGTGAACTTCCATTTTTAAAGTTAGGTAAATATTGGCTCGGGGCCGGCTCGTTTACACAGAGGCCTTTGTGATTAATTATATGGCTCCTTTCACAATGATTACCTTCTTTGTAAGTCGCTAACAAACATGCACTTTTCATACAGATTGGCCTTTTCGTCGGAGAGGCGGTTGAAGATTTGTTCAAAATGAGTTTCACTACTTCAATAGCGATTGCGATGGGACATTGTAAATTATATTTATTTAGCGGGATTTGTGAACAGGAGTACGATGTTCTATAATTTTATTCTTTTTAGATACCTATATACATATTTTTACATATATATTTTAAAGTGATTTCCATTTTTTATTGTTCTTTTTGTTCTTCTTCTTGATTGTATAATTGAATTACTCTAAAACACAAATTAGTTATTTTGGCTAGGGGGCGTCCAATAATTCGACTTTTTCCAAAGATTTTTTACACGTAGGTAAATGCGGATTTTCAAATATTGAATGACAATGACAATAATTCTAAGTTATTATCCTAAAAAATGACAATAATTCTAAGTTATTATCCTGGAACTTATTTACCTGTTTTTACATATCATTTGAATACAAACCTGTACTAACAATATAAAAAGGAAAGATTTGATTGTTTGTTTGTTTGCACTGAATCTAAACTGTCTCTCTGGCTTTGAAACTATGAAACCGATTTGAAAAAATCTTTCACTGTTTTGAAGCTACGCTTTCTGCAAGTGGCTATATTAATAAAAATATCAACGCCTGTCAATACCCGCTTTAGAGTAGCCTGAGGGTCTAATCCCTATCCTATAAGGCGGCTGGCTTGGACTTATAGTGGGTCGTTAGGAATAGGCTAATAATGAAGATAACTTTATTGAAATACAGTGTTTATAAGTATTTTAAATGTGGCGTAACTTGACAAGGTCTTAAGTTAAAGTTATAACATGAGCGCAATTTAAAAAAAAAAAAACAAAATCGCTTCACACAAACCATTCAACAGCTCTTATATTAACTTCTTTGTAAATTGCTAAAAACATGCAGTTTTAATACAAATTGGCCGTCCTGCCGAGCGCTTTTAAAAACTGTGCAGTTAAAGTAACAGCCTATTACCGCCGGCTGCGGGTTTTTTTATTGAAATTCCTCCACAAAGAATGCTAAGTGGCTGTGTCACACGAATTTTGACGACGAAAAATCTACAAAAGATTAATTATATTGCAAGAGAGCCCGCAGGAAAATGATGTTGAAAAGAATTGTGGTAGTATTACTGTTTTTTGAGGCACTTTCAATCTCGTAGCAAGTACTCTTTAATACTGGGACAGCATACTTCTGAATTATACAAAAGTTTAGTATCAATAGGCTTATAACCATGCCTAATGAAAAACAACTTTGGGCTATGGTTAAAGAGCCGTAGCCTGTAGAAAATGCTTATTACGATTAATTACTTAATATATAATATTGTATTACTTAGGAAATGGTTCCATAATACGGTTTAAGTATTTGATTTACAGAAGAATGTTTAGCTTTGATAACCGTAGTACGTACTGAAGGAGTCAGCAAAGCAGAAAACTGTTTATACATTATCGTTTCTATTAAATGATTCTGAAGAAACAATTTTTGGTAATTAGTTAGATTTTAAACGTCTCCGCTGTATAAAGCTAAAGTAGCCGGCCAAATGCGAGGAGAAGTCACGCACGAAGGGTTCCGTGGCAGTATTTACAAAAACGGCAAAATATATGTCTGATGTGTGCCCTCTTAAATAATTATTTTATTCTGTTTTTAGGGTTCCGAACGTACGTAGTACAAAAACGGAACCCTTTTTTTTGTTGTTGTTATATCAGCAACAGAAACATGAAAAATTTCAACTGTCTAACTATTGCGGTTCATGAGATACGGTGACAAACGGACGGACAACAGTCGTAGTAATAGGGTTTCATTGTAACTTTTTTATACGGAACCCTAAAGTAACAAACGTGCAACTCAACCTAATAAATATCCACAAATTTTAACTTGAACGTATATCAGACAGTGGAAAAAATTGCAAATTTTGAAAATATTACGGCAAGTTTAATAAAAAGCTCGTAAAACAACATCGGACATAGCGGGATGAGCAGTGAAAGCTTCACGCGTAATATAAATATCGGTCGATTCAGTTCACTCATTGCGGTGTACCTCCACCACGGTATATCGACCAGGTACTGTATAGCTAGGCTCTTGTGCCTTGCTTTGCTTGCATCGCTTTTTGACGGCCTCCGTGGCGCAGTGGTATACGCGGTGGATGTACAAGACGGAGGTCGTGTTTTCGATCTCCGGCTGGGCTGATTGAGATTTTCTTAATTGGTCCAGGTCTGGCTGGTGGGAGGCCTCGGCCGTGGCTAGTTACCGGCAAAGACGTATCGCCAAGCGATTTAACATTCTGGTACGATGTCGTGTAGAAACCAGAAGGAGTGTGGATTTTCATCTTCCTCCTAACAAGTTAGCCCGCTTTCGATTGCATCATTACTTACCATCAGGAGATGTTGTAGTCAAGGATTAACTTGTATAAAATGAAAAAAAACCATTGTAGGTTTGAGTCTCAGCTCATGTTAAAATTTAAGGATATGTTTCCTAAATTACTCGGGTTTCCCGCGTGACTTTGAGCAAATCGGCTTTGAATGCAGTAGTAAGGTGACCACACTAACGCGTTTATATGTATAACTTAAAACTGCAGGGGCTACAATATAGCAGAATTCCTGACAAGGTTCCTTAATTTTAAATATCTTGTCCAAACCATTGTACTCAAATCACTTTTTCACGGTTCACTCCCGAGAGCCCTGAATTTAGCCAGAATACTGTCAGCAATGAGCCGTGATAGCCCAGTGGATATGACCTCTGCCTCCGATTTCGGAGGGTGTGGGTTCGAATCCGGTCCGGGGCATGCACCTCCAACTTTTCAGTTGTGTGCATTTTAAGAAATTTAATATCACGTGTCTCAATCGGTGAAGGAAAACATCGTGAGGAAACCTGCCTAACCCCTCTCATTCTCAGAGGAGACTCGAGCTCAGCAGTGAGAACGTACAGCACGGAGAGTACAGTATATGGGTTGATAATGACGATGACTGTCAGCAAATTTTTCTATCATAATAGCTAAACTCGGATATCTTAGAATTGGTTTGTAAAGTCGAGTACCATATCGATATTGATCGATCGATCGTAATCCTTAAACAAAAATTGCATCGTAATTGGTAAATTCGTTTAAAAGCTACGATGAAATGAACAAAGTCGCGGATTTGCGCTAGTTTTCAATAGCGCCATATTTTTGTGGCTCTAATAAATAAAGTGGAATGGGATGATTAAAATGGAAAACGCAATAATATAGGGGTTGTTTTCGGTCGCACGTACCCGTCACGCCCACCGCACTATTAACCCTATTCACAAATATTTGTTTGATGACATTTTAATTAATTTATCAATAATAATCACGGAATAAAATAACCGCAAATCTGGCGTAGCGAATGTATACCAAAAATGGTACAATTTTACCTGTAAAGCGTTTATTATGGAACAAGCGACAGTTGCATTGTTTTGGTTATTCGTGTAGGTAGATATATGGGATATTCTAAATACAAATGTATACTTTAATACGAGTAAGTATAATGGACAATACAAATATGACCACTAACTACTTGCCAGTAGCCACTAGCCCCAAACTAACCGTTGCTGGTAAGATACTTAAATGTGAAACAAAATCCTGAAAAACACACAAACACTTTCTAGTTGAAGAAATCAAATCATCTGCCTTGGATGTAGTAGACAGGGTCATTACTACACCAAATGTCCGTGCAAGGCTGTACCCAAATGGATCAAAACAGTCTGTCACGATTACTTCTGTAACTTCTAAATAAATTGTCAAACATTATTAAAAGATGAATCACTCAGGGGTAATTTGACTACTTTCTGATAGTCTCGCATAACTTATTCACAAGTTTAGTCATTCGACATAAAGTAAGAAAGTGACAAAATTTACAGACTATTCATTTAAGAAAGTGATGAAACCGCCCTTTAATCTTATTCAAAGATCTGACTTCTAAATAGTAGACCAAATACATATTGTAACATCTTGCTAAATATTCTAAGCTAAGGTACAGTCTTCAAATGAAAAGCGTGCCAGAACGGCCAAGGTAGGCAGTGACCTCATCATTAAAGAGGCAAGGGACATTCACAATTCACTCTAATTAATTCGAACCTCGCATTTTCGATGGCAAACCTCAATGTCCCCTGCAAGGATCAAGTGCCATCCCCTTCCTAATTGTGCCTTACGAGCTCTATTCGACCCGCTTTTATTCTTCAACACTCCATTGTGAACGTTAACACTATTGAAATAAACACCATATTCACTTTGAATTTTACACACAATAGACGTGGTTCTTAAGACGTTGGAAATAAGAGTCATAATATATGTTTGAATTGAACGAACCTCCAGTCCTACACACATGCCGTTGGTTCTTCAGCCGTGAGAGCACTATTTAGAACCAAGTGGTACCAATTAGATGGTAATTTTGGATTAATTTTCTGACTAAACTGCATATAGAGTGTATAAACATAAAATATATATACAATCATCAAAGTATAGATGTAATATACAAAAGATTTTTAAGAAAATTAGATATAAGTTGCATTTTTTAATCTAAATACCTTTATTAAAGCGGAAGGTCACGCATAAAATATCGTAAAGCTCTTGACATATTCGTCCAAAGATGAAATTCAGCAGATGGTTTATAGTTAGGGGACGTCCACTAATAACGGATTTAGCGACGGGACCGAATTAAAGAGGGCGGACAAAGTCTCGGGCATTCGCTAGTAACTTATCTATACTTATAATAAATCTGTAGAGAGGTCAATTCTGTACATGAAATATATTTCTAAAATAACTATCAGGGAGTGATTAGTGATCGATACTGATGCCAAAAATGCAATCAGTAAAATTTTTGTCTGTCTGTCTGTCTGTCTGTCTGTCTGTCTGTCTGTATGTATGTTCTTTATAGAAACAAAAACTACTGGACGGATTTTAACGAAACTTGGTACAATTATTTTACATACTCCTAGGCAGGTTATAGTATACTTTTCATTACGCTACGATCAATAGGAGCAGAGCAGTGAAGAGAAATGTTGAGAAAACGGTAGAAGTTACTAAATTTTTTAAGTTTCCGTCGCGTGTACAGCCTTAATGGTTAAAGCTACATAGAAATTATGTATGACGAAAATGTTCTCCTTAAAATTATCTATAAAAACACGACAACATATATATGTCTATCTTTTATGGTTGACTCACAATAGCACGTGTAACTCCCGATAGCTTAGCAGTTCGGAGCTTTCTAATTAAATTTGTCTACTCGTATGGTAGGGTAGGGTAGAGTAGGGGTAGGGTAGGGTAGGGGTAGGGCAGGGGTAGGGCAGGGGTAGGGTAGGGTAGGGGTAGGGTAGTGGTAGGGTAGGGGTAGTTGAAAGTTTACAACGACTTTCACGCGGACGAAGTCGCGGGCGTCCGCTAGTAGTCAATATAATTTAAAAGTGCTACTAATTTTACAAACACGAATGTACGAATGTTTACCCTTTCAGGCAAAAACTGCTGAATGTATTTAGCTAAAATTTATGCTAGGAAAATCATGGTTCCCACGTCTGTGAAAATCTTTTCACGCGTATATAGACACGTAAATAATATTGTGTTAACAAATCAGAGCATTTATATTATTTACCTAAAGCAAACAGTGTACTGAAAATATCATCGGCAGAAATACAAGTACATCCTCAAACATCGATCGATCTTTAAGATTGCAGTTGTACCTCTGATCCTTGATTGTATTAAGGCTTCAGGTGCAGACAAAAGTCCTTCGCTCATATAAATCATCTCGACATGTAGCAGAACTAATTAAATAACGCGCGACGGCGAACTTTGTACCTACGTACTTGTAATTTAACTTCGAATGTTAACTTTGTTCAAATGCATTATTAAATTAATTAATGGTATAGTATTTATTAATTAATCTACATTAAGTTTTACCTTACCTATATATAGGAATATAGGTAAGGTAAAACTTAGGAGAACAGGGGGATAAATTATAGCTCAATAGCGGACGCTCGCGACTTCGTCCGCGTGGAATTTAGTTATTCACAAATCAATCGGGAACCATGGAATGCGGTTCAGTAGTCGAGGCGTGAAAGATTAACAAACATTCATACTATCAAAATCATTAGTTTTCGCAAATCTCGGGAAACCATGGATTTTTACGGGATAAAAAGAAGCCTATGTGCGAATTCAGAGTAAAATCTATTTACATCCAAACATCCAAACATCCATACAAACTTTCGCGTTTATAATATTAGTAGGATGACACTCACAAATAACGTGGCTTTCTAGTGGTAAAAGAATTTTTAATATGAGTTCTGTAGACTATTACCAGATATTAGCCCTACAATCCACACACTTTACCTGTTTATAATATTAGTATAGATATAGGTTAACATTATGGGACTTGTATTTGTATTGGTTTTGTGTATTTTTTGATTGATTTTCAGGAGGAGGAACATCTTGAAACTTATTTCCTATCTACTTACTTCCGTACTTCGTATTAAATTAAGCTATTTTTTTGTAATAATAGTTAATTATTCCGGATATTCCGGACCATGATTAATTTGAGCATCTCAAAACATAAAGTCATCATCATCATCATTATCAACCCATATTCGGCTCACTGCTGAGCTCGAGTCTCCTCACAGAATGAGAGAGGTTAGGCCAATAGTCCACCACGCTGACCCAATGCGGATTGTCAGACTTTACACACGCAGATTGTTAAGTTGGAAGTGCATGCGCCGGACAGGCTTCGAACCCACACCCTCCTGAATCGGAGGCCGAGGTCATATCCACTGGGCTATCACGGCTCTTAGACTTAAACTTAGAGTGATATAAGATAATCATATTGCAACTTAGACCGTATCAGTACTTCTCATCAAACAATGCAAGCCCCTCCCCAAGAAGCATAAAAAAATCTCATCACGCCAGTGTTGATAAAATTACAATTGCTCAATTTAGGCTGATGATCATGTAAAACCCACCCCCTTAGTGTAATTAATCATCATATAATTACTCGATCGTCATGAATATAATTCATCGTCATGTATTTGTGTACACAATATCACGGTCAACTACACGCAGTAATTCACGTGTAATGAACCGCTTGTAACTTGCGTACACAGACAACACTCATTACGTGCCTTATTAAAAAGTGAGTTAATTAATTCTATACAAATTAATTATACGCACAAACACCGTCAGATTTTAATTAAGTGGGCATGATATAATTATGCCCATTCGTTCAGCTCGTTTAATATCATTATTATTAATTGTGTATTTTAAGATATTCCTTAAAATTCAGTTTTATGATTAGTTTGAAATTTGTAAGCAATAAATTTGCCCGTAAACTTGTAATTTTAGGAGCCGGTTTCATCATCTGATAAGTATCAGATTGCTTATTCAAAAGTCACAAGTAGTTTACAAGTCTTTGTCATTTGACAACTATACTTCTGTACTAATAATTATTGTACAGAATTATTAGTACAGAAGTATAGTTGTCATTAATATTTATTGTAACAGAAAATAATTATTGTAACAGATAAAATTGGTAATTTTGTAGTGGGTAATGTGGATCTACTGAACTAATTAAGAAAATTATTTTACCAATAGAAAGTCACGTTATTAGTGAGTACCATAGGCTATATTTTATCCCAGCTACGGGAACGGGAACTATTTATTTATTTAGTTGCTGAGAACACAGATTAACAGTTTACCTACATAATATAACATGAAATAAAAATAAGGAACTTTAATAACAAACAATTATTTAATTTTCAATAAAAGATAAAGTTTGTGTAGGTATGTTAAAAAGAGTAAATGTCAATAAATTTAGTAATAAATGTCAAGAAAATAAAATGTAATAATCGAAATAAATTAAATTTACTTACCTACACAACTATGTAAAATGTCAAATAATAAAACGATTGATTATAATATCAAATAATTACAGTAATTCATAAAGAATACGCAGATAAAACCGGGAGGCATCGGCTCGTTTGATATTAAGTAAGAAAGTGACAAAACTTGGGCTTAAACTATTGGTCACTTAACAGAAGGTAGGAAACTGGCCCTTATTATAACAATTTAAAGCCAGAAGACTTTTATTACGACATGCTATTCGATTGATGTTTTTTTAATAAGTTCATAAAGTTCAAACTCCACAATTCTTTACTACAGAAGCAAGGCCATCAAACTTTCATAAAATGAGGTAAGTCTGGTTATTGCAGGCTCTCGTAACAATAGCTAAGCGAGCATTTGAAAGTCACACTTCGTATTTTTACGCCTAACAAAATGTACATAGTCAAACTTCAGAACAAAAACATTCGTTATCAACCCATATTCGAATCACTGCTGAGCTCGAGTCTCCTCTCAGAATGAGAGGGGTTAGGCCAATAGTCCACTACGCTGACCCAATGCGGATTGGCAGACTTGACACACGCAGAGAATTAAGAAAATTCTGTGGTATGCAGGTTTCCTCACGATGTTTTCCTTCACCGTTTGAGACACGTGATATTTGATTTCTTAAAATGCATACAACTGAAAAGTTGGAAAAACATACGCCAATACTACTAAACTAAATACGTTAAAAACAATACAGTTGTTCACAGCCGCAAGCAAAAAGTTAAATGTTAAACATATTTTTGCGTTTTAATACTGCATTCATTAAAACGTCGACCCATTTGGGGAATATCTTTATTTGATAAAGCGTCGGATATACGTTAATAAACTCGAGAATCACTGAACCGATTTCAATGAGAATTTCACGCTCGGACAGCTTATTATATCGAAACACACAAGTTAAAGCTGGTTCGGCAGTAATTTTCGGAATAAACTTAAAAACTACTGAACCGATTCCAGCGGATATTTCACGCGCCGATTGCTTATTATTACGCTATGAATACAGGCCCATGGAAAATTCAATATATTAAGCCGCGTATTCACTACTGTATCAAATATATGGTACAGATAAATTATTTATGAAACACTTTCCACACATAACTATTTTAGTTAATGATGTGGGAAAACTGAAAAGCAGACGCTTAATGTGTCAGAGTTTTCTTTAATTATCCATCAAGTGGCCGCAATAATATGTCTATTATGAAACAAGATAATAGTCATAATGTTCATCTTTATTTGAATATTTTTAAGTCAACATAATCTTTGAAGTGACAGCCAAATCCAAAAACATATCTATTCATTCACAGCTTGATATTAATTGATAACTTTAACCACAACATTACTTATTTTGAACGCCACGAAACGAACATTATCTTGACCAACTAAAAAGAGATATCTCGAATACAATGAAAGCTGGTGGTGCCATTAAAAACTAATATAATAAAAATATTAAGGTTTTATTTTCGAAACACGTCACCGAGGCTTACTATGTCTTTCTATACTTATTGAATGTTATGATCAACTTTTTTTTATAATCCTACTCTTAACGGGTCGGCTTGGTTTTCTTCTTTCATTCGCTACTTTCAGACATCATCTCATCTCACTTATCAACAACCTCATTGTTGCCTTTCTCGTATTTTATGTCAATTACTGTTACTAAGTCTGATCCTGATTTAACTTTTAAATATTATAATGTAAAAAAAATATTTAATAACGAATACGTGGCCTTTTATTTTTATAATAAAATATAGCTTATTTTGCATAATTCCGCACGGTCCAGCGTATATTATCCTTAGCGGCGAATAAAATACAATCATCGTGTCAAAAGAAAATAATGAATTGTAATATTTTCGGTATAATAATTTTTGGTGAGCCTGAATTTTAGTGCTTTTTTTTTAAATTGAAAATTGATTTCAAATTTCCATTTCACGCTGAAAACTATAGCTTCGTAATCCAAAGTGGTTATTAAAGTATCGTTATTAACTATGTATTTTATTAGTCCTACTAATATTATATTCGCGAAAGTTTGTATGGATGTTTGGATGCGTGTTTGGCTACTACTGAAGCGATTTGGCTAAAATTTGGAATGGGAATAGATTTTACTCTAAAAACCATGGTTTCCCGAGATTTGCGAAAACTGATGTTTTGATGATATGAATGTTTGTTACTCAATCACGCCTCGACTAATGAACTGAATTAACAGAAATTTTATTAAGATATATTATAGCCTGGATTAATACATAGGCTACTTTTTATCCCGGAAAAATCCATGGTTCCCAAGGGATTTGTGAAAAACTGAATTTTACGCGGACGAAGTCGCGGGCGTCCGCTAGTACTTATAATTATAATATTAAATTAAAATGTCAATTACGTAGTAAAGACGTTAAGATTTTCTAATTTACTGAAAACGTGTTCCTGTATTAAATGAGCACTTTAATGTAAAGGGGAGGATAGCAGCGAGACTGTCGCGATAGTCTGAAATGACGATGAGCGATGAGCTTTAAGCTTAACGCCTACACAACCAACTATACAGGGTGTCCCGCAAATACCACGACCTCTAGTTTGTGATAACTGATATCAAGGCCTCCTAAAATAACTAAAAATAAGTGTTAGCCTAAATTTCATGGTTTTTAAATTATATGTATTGTTTTTTCTACAAAATACAAAAATACCAAACTTTCATGCAAGTTTGTCGTACCATTTGTTGGAAAATTACACAAGTATTAATTTTATGCTCGAGATTTATTTTTAAATTGTTCTCAACTAATGAAATCTTAATATTTTCTACCACAAAGTAAGATTTTTTCCAAAAAACTTTTTTATTTTTTATGTTTTATGAAATTTTACGGATGTACTTTTTTCGCAACACAATACAACAGCCACAGTGAAAAAAATAGTACCAAAAAGTTGTACTTAAAATTACTTAGTTGAGCTTAAAATCAATAAGGATTTAGAAAAAGCAATCACCCACCAGAGTAAGTAAACCGTTCTATTCGTATTTACGGGACACCCTGTGTAATAGTGCCTTTCTAAATAGAGATACTCCATTACGTTTTTCGTGGTCTAGGAAAAGTAAAGTAAAATTAAGTATTTGGTTTGATTTGATTTGATCGATATTTCGCAGCAATAAAATTAGTCTCTCTCAACCCCCATAAATCATGTAGAGTATTCCGCATTCGACATAATAAAAACGGCTGACGAAAAAAAAATCAACGTACATTACATCCAATAAACGCGCCGAACCAAAAACCATTCGACCTGTGCCATAAAATGTTACATAAAATTTCCTCCCGAATTCCTCATCTCTCGCGTCGTTAAGGAAATGAGTTACGTACGTGTAGCTACGTGTGTATTAACGTGCATACATTACATGGAATACTTTCGTCGTGCGTGTCTTTATAAATGACGATACGATATTGAGGATATTGACGATATTGATCGGTAATACTTTCGCTGTACGCACTTTTATAAGTGACGATACGATATTGTTAGGTCTATGTTATTTTAAAAGTATCTAAACTATTAATATTAATTATTTGGTTGTAAGCTGATTGTGTAATTTAAAAGAGAATGTGACAATGAATCAGATGATCGCATACTAACGTATGAACCGCACGCGATCTAAGAACCCTACGAAGTGCAATTTTCACTACTCAATAAATTCAATGACGTATTTGTGTCGTCAACTTAATAACTTGACTTGCCTAATGTAACGTCTGTCTTGCACACTAATAAATTGTCGAGCCATTCAGCGTATTTTTAATAAGTACTTGAACAAATACGCACATTAGAACGCACGAACCGTAAAAACCACAATATTTAAAAAAAAATCAATAAGTCTCAAAAAAATAGCAACTTTACATCTACTTTGCGCTTAAAACTCAAACAGTCTGAATCGTATGTCAAGCCATTCCAGCTATTTTTAATTATATGCACAAATCCGCAAAGATTACTCTTAAATCTCCCTTTTGATGTTTTAGCAGATATAAATGTATGGTGCCTATCTCATTTTTATCTCTTTTTATCCGTAGATGAAGTAATTATTGTGATGACAACTCGCAGAGTGTTTTCAATGGTGCTTTCGACGCTTTTCATTTTCGCTCGCCAATTTTATGTCGATTTATAAAGAACGGTTTCAAATTATAAATTAAAAGTGAAGCGATGCATTTTTAAATGGGAAACGTCGAGCGAAGGAGGTTGACAATTTGCGTATAATATGTTTTGTCTTTTTCTTTTAACCTACTTCAACAACGGAGGTATTTTATATTGTAAGTGTACTTGTGTATTTGCGATTTTTAACTGCTGAACCGGTATTGTTTTCGTTATTTAGAAGTATTTTTTACGTAGAAGTTTTTAGTAGTTATTTAAAGACATGCGCTGTCTAACAAAATGTACATATGACATGAAATCCCCTGCGTACCTATAAATTAAAAATAAAATACATAATAAAATGGTATTTTAACAATACTACATAATATAATACCTAGATATATAATTAAACACAATACCTGATAAGGGTGACTTATATAAACTCAAGAGTGGCTCAGACATTAGGGCGCCGCCCGGTTCTGGAAGAAACACAATAATTTTTCAAAAATATAATTAACATTATTATACATATGTACTCGTATGTATTTATAATCAAAGAATACATACATAGCAGAATACTTTTCTTCAGCAAATAAGGAACATAAAAATAATAATAAGAAGTTCGTTTTTTTTTAACTCAGCTATGGGCGGGAAATGAATTTTGTAGCTATATCTCGTTTTTTTCTCAGTCAAAGTATTTCGTAACTCGACCCATGACTTGAACCCAAATCGTCGTGATCCAAAAACACATTGGCTAAAGCCTGGACCAACGACGTAGTTTGAGAGGCTAAGGCTTTTTTTCTTCTTCTTCTTCTGAATATGACTAATATTCCCTTGTCCCTCCAACTAGTCGGGAAAGACAGTGTTAGGAATGAGTACAATAGACTAACGGGGCGGGGATCGAACCACCACCCCTCAGTGATGTGCCTGACCGCTTTACCGTTGAGCTATTGAGACTACATAAGCTCTGTTTATTGACGCTACGTGACGGGTTTTTTTAATTTTCATAGTGTGCAGATATTTGCCTTTACGTGCACTCTAGGGCAAAGTCTCTTTCCACTTGATCATATACTTAACACCAGGGAATGTTTGTATACGAAATTTTAATGTTTTAAAAGATATTGCTGAAGAAAAATTCTAACCTCAATTACATTACCGATAAGAACTTTGTATAAAAAACTTCACATCAGCACAAACAATACAGTGCATGTTATTTTTCTATTAGATTTTTTTTCAACAAGAAAATTTTCTTGTTGAAAAAAAATCTAATAGAAAAATTGTATAAGTTAAGTGTATAACTTATTATACAGTACAAACTTTTACAACTTAACTATTCAGCAGATCATCAGTTTGACTTATTTTATCGCTATAACAGCGTCCAAACAAACTTGCAGGTGCACTTTAAAATAAGTGGTCATTGTCGCTTTCAACACCAACAATATCTCTGGAATCTGTGACTGGCCAGTAGGCCTTAAGAGTACTAAGGTGATTAAGCACAACGAACAGATAAATTTGCAACCGTATTTATAATATTAGTCACGGTTTTACTCCAAGTTCTTATAGTAAATGTAAATGGGGCTGACTGTACGCATTCTTTAGATTATAAAATCCTTGCCGTGAGAAAGTACAAGCCGTGTTAACATGGTTCCATTCACTTGCTGTAAAAAGAGCAAAGTCTTATTAATTAATATGACCTACTTTTGAATTTTCCAGCTTCAAATTTTCATACGTAACATGTTCCTACAAGTTTCTGTGCACCCGTTTGTTGATTTATTGTAGTTAGTGTAGCTCCATCTTTAACGGATTTTTGTATATGCTTTTGAAAAATATTTGACATGAGTGTAGAACAAATATTATGATGTTATTTAGATACGTATCGTAAGTTTTCGTGTAAAGATATAAAATTTTTATAAATTTTGGTATACAGTTTTATTTGTTTGTTACAAAATTGTATTTCCTTAAAGTGAAGTTTGATTTTTTTTATTTAATTTCATACTTATGTTATAACACAACTTAATTGTACTGACATTCCATGTTTAGAGTATACTATAAGCTTTTTGGCCCAATAGCTTCAAAATAGTAAGCCATTAAATAGCCATGTTAAGTGACAATATAATTTATGACAGTAACGCACTTCTTAGCAGAAGTATATTTTATTCAACCTATTTTGAATAGTATAATGAACTTGTCATGACTGGTCAAATTTTTAAAATATTATTTTGTACATCTGTGACTTGTACTACGGTTGACAAGTACAGGGCACTCATCGTTAGATGCATCCCTCGTATCTCCCGAAAAATTATATACTGTTATGAGCATTATATCTGGCGGGGCTGACCACTCAAGCTGCCTCTACCACACAAGCCTGAAGTTGAGGAGCGTAGACAGAGAACCTCAGAACATCCACATCGATCGCACATAGACAAATATTTGAGTTAATATTTGATTAAGTTCATAGTTATTATTGATACTTGGACAGGAACGTAATTAATTATGTCCTGTCCAAGTATCAATAATAACTATGACAAATTGTTTTTCAGTCAATGCAATATAAAAAAACGTAAGATTAACTTCCAAAACTGTATGTATTGAAAAGTGAGACTTTTGATAAAACACGATATTAAACATTATATTCGTATCATCCGAAATTCTTGGCTCGTGCCAGCAGCCAGCACTCATACTTGCAGATAAGTCCACTAATAGCCGGAAGTACATCTGGTGGGATTGCCAACTCACAAAAGAGTTACATTCCACTTTCAGAGCAATTTCATGTCTTTCTTAACTCAATTGTGAATGTTCTCTCAAACGCGCTTTTGTACTTCATTTGAAAGAATATATTTCAACTTTAGAATTTATTTTAGGATTTAAACTGTTGTGAATGTTACTGTATAGTTAATATCACTATAATAGAGGGCTCTGCTCAAGCTCATGGTTAAGAACTTCGTATGGGTTAGAAACTAGTTGAACTAGTTCTTCGATTATATCTAATCACAAGGTATTTTTTATAGTTTATTGTGATGTTTTTAAGCAAATGGGCTATTTGAGAGGCAAAGTATACTTTATGCTACATCACAAATAGAAGCCTATTAAAGGTAGTAAGTCTATAGCAAATTGTCTAGAAGGGCACTCTCGTTAGAACCACGATCTGCTGAGTGCTTCGCTATGCTATCGAATCAAAGATTTACTTATTTTTGTTTTGTATTTAGTACCTACCGCTTTAACTTTTAGAGATACACACAACTCCCAACTTGAATGACAGTGTATCATTGAGAATGCCGACGGTAACTTTGTTCCTAATAAAAAATTTTGCTGTGTCACTCGTTTATATAGATAGATCGAAGATAGATTTTATCCAAGATTAACACACAGGCTACTTTTTATCCAGAAAAAAATCAGGGTTCCAGCGGGATTTGTAAAAACCGTGTTTTTGAAAAACTGTAAAACGCAAACAGAGTTGCGTTTGCTAGTATTACTTTAGCGTTTTTCGTTTTGCGATCACTATAGTAGTTAAAATATAGCTGTTATATAAATGACGTTGTTGATTTCTTCAAAGAGATCTTTAATAGTAACGAGGTCACCTTGATGTCTGGAGTATTACATGGCACACAGACCGGACGGTCACATTTTAAATATACGACTTTGTTCTCAGGTGACGTCGCGGTTGACATTTAAAAATGTTCCAGGAAAACGATTATTTTCATTCACATGTCATGCCGCATGGACGTCATAAATCTCACTAATATTAAGAAAGTTTATGTGGATGAATGTATCAATGTGTGTTTCTTTTGTTTGTTCTTCTTTTATTCTGGTAAATACTAAACGGTTAGTGGTGAAATATAAGTACTTATTAGTCTGCGACTTTGCCTGTAGGAATTTGATTTTATTAAGACTGCCCGAAAGAGTATTTACTGTGAAACTCAAAAGCCATATTGGTTTATTTCAATTAGACTTGGTTTACAAGCACTTTTGAAACAAAAGGTAATGTATTAGATAGTGGTGATAAATTAGTAGAAAAATTCACGAGGGTTCTGTTCTTTTTCTAGTTGATTCACTTAAAGAATTGTTACTATCAAAATGTCAATGAAGTTTAAATTTAAACAATATTTTCTATTCTGTCTATTCGCTTTGTCTATGGTTTACGTGCTCGTAGTTAAAAGCTAATGAATGTTCACTCCGAGCCATAAATCAAAATATCACAAACATTATCAACTGCCGCCATCATGTAGTTAGCTTCGCTAAATTAATTCAATGACATTAACTTAACGACATACTTCCCACTACATCCTAAAATTTTAACGACATATTCTGTGCACTTCACGCTAGGTTAAGTTCTCTCGTCAGTACCTAGCTATCTGTAGAGCTTTATATCTGCAGTCTTTTATAAGACCGTCATTATTATTATCAGTCTATTTTAACGGCCTACTGTCATTGTAAAAGTGGAGATTTGGAACTCAGATTAGACCTTAGACCTTAGCACAATTAGAAAACCGAACTTTAGCGCTCTATCTATGTTCTGTGAGAATGATTCTCTAGCCAGAGCAATATAAATTGCCTGAACCTGAACCTTAAAACTACCAGTAGATCATTTTATAATGTACCCATTTAAGAGTGATTATTATTTGATAAAATAAATATTTTAGCTGCAGGTTAATTCATTAACTTTGTCGTATGTTTGTCTGTTGTGTTTACGAATCTGAGATTCTTCGTAACAAATGTCACGCGGTCCATACTGACAACAGTGGATCACATCACAGTGGACACCGCGTGGATAAAACACAGTAGGTAGGCCATTTTTCAGTTGATTTGAAGTTTATTTTAATAGGTTATTAACAAAGATCAAATTAGTGAATATGCCGTCTGTTAACCTATTAGTTACTAGTTGAAAATCAAGCTCAAATCTGCGATACACTAGTAACTACGAAAAACTAAAACATCTATTACAAAACTTATTATTATTCTACAGTAAAAACTCAAAGTCAAATCTGATACTCTTGTAACAACGACAGAATTGTTAAATAGCAATTACGAGTTTAATATGGAAAGCTCCGTGATTTTGTAACAAAGAATACACTTTGCCCTTTAAATTAAACTAGCTCCAAGCCAAAGCTGCCCGTCACAGCACGAAATTTTTGTACCTAAACACAAGTTTCAGATGCCAGTGAACTTTCAAGACGACATACAGAATATAAAAAGCTTTATTTGGCACCCTCGGTAATTGAAAACGATATTTTTTTGAACAACAAGTTCAACGGAGCGAGTAAATTTAGAAACTTTTTATATGCGTTCATTTAAAATTCAAATTGATTACTATTGAAAAAGTTGCAGCAGTGCTTGCTGATTAACTTTTACAGAGCATTTTCAGACAGTTATTTTTTTTTTGTAGTCTGTATGTAATTATCGCTGAGTTACTCGTACATTGCCGCTATTTGTTGGATCTGGGTTTTATCTGTAGCTCAAGTCGATTAAGTCTTTATCTGGTACATTACTAGTCTGTAGATGGACTTCTAACGTTGTATTTTCAATGTTTTCGGAAGCACATCCCACCAAGCAAGTTCCGTCAAATATTAGGCCTATGAGAATCAAATCATAATCACCACCTCGGTAGCATCGTCATTTACGGGTAGGTAATTCCTGAAAAATGTGTAAGGATTGGAACATCCAATCCTTACACATTTTTCAGGAATATTTTATTTTAGTTTTATGTATTAAAATATATCGTTCGTTAGTATTTTTCGTTAAAAATAAGTCAAATATTATTATGGACCTCTTCAGTTTTAAAAGTTCTTGTGAATATGTCTCGTAAAAATTACCTGCACTATTTTGATACGATACTTCATGACTGTCTGTTAATAGCAAAGTTTTTCTTGTTTTTGTTGCTGAAACTAAAATATGTATAGATTTGTTATTGAAAAAAAGGAGTGTGTTTAAAACAATACATTATTAAATACCATTTTTTTAAATTGAAATTATGTTTTGTAAAAATTTGTAACCATAATTGATTCTCCTGTAAACTGATTCAGAGCTTTTACCATAGAAGGTCCTACCATCAAAAAACTCTTACAGGTTTACTTGGGAAAAGCAATAATTTTCATATATCTATAAGTACATATACAAAGTATTGTATAAGAAGAACTGACAAACGACTTTGGCTTTTAAATAAAGTAACTGTTTAAAATAAAATTTTATTTTATTTTTTCAATCCTAGTAATATTTAATTGTTTCTTATGTAATTGTCTAGTAAACATCTCTTGTTTCAAATTTAATAATTGTTTTAGTACGTTTATTGTCAGCTAGTTCCTTGGGACTCGGCTTTTTTTATAAAAATGTTATGTCATATCCCTAACTTGATTGACGAGGGTTTCCTTGCAAACTTTCAACCCGTTTAAGTTTTATTATGATTTGTTGGGCAGTGCATCTTATATCCTTATCAAAATTAAAGTTTATCTCGGAAAAGTAATCAAATTTGGTTTAAACGTAATAACAAAACGGACAGTCAGCAAGGGTTCTTTCAAATTTATATTAGTGTGAATAGTGAGATGCTTTAATATGTTCAACGTTTTAGAAAATAAATGATGCTGTCAACGTAAAATATGACGTAGAGTTTACGACTTAAGCCGCATCATTATGTTCGTTTGTAACAAATTATTTAGAGGTTGATTTTGATGGTTATTTTTAGTCAAAAGATTTTTGATTTGATTTTCGTAAAGATGTATGGCGCAGGGAGCTAAATAAAATTTTTCAAGAATGTAGTGTTTGGTTTGTGTCCAGTTGTGTTTCATCAGCTGTTAATAATAATGATTTTCATTTGTTATTGTATATTTTGGAGAGGTGGGTTTATTTTTGTTTTCAATTGGTTTTGATTTGGTTTCGGTTATGGTATCTGTGTAGTGGAAAATTCGTTTCGAATACGGCGTACTTCTCACGGCAAGGTGAAGTTCTATCATAACACTCACCTCCGCATATTAGAGACATCTTTGATATTTTTTTTATTTATTTTTATATAAAAACGTTTCAAATACTAATTTACTTATGTCCTAAAAATCTAACTAGCGCGCCTAACAGTGTACACGAAGCTTCCCTATCAACTATTTAGAGGCGAGAAGGCAATGGAATATTAAACTTTGTACTGGCAAGATATCGTATCTAAAACTATGTTATAGAAAAAATGGCACTAAAAAGACACGTTTATTAACCGGTGTGACACAAACACTACCCACGATTAAAATTAATACATCAAAATGCGAACTAAATACACCAAAATGTCGTTACCACGCGGCCGGTTTATCATAAGTGGCGACGGTACATTGTGGCGTGTTTTTATTATTGTTTACGCGTCGGGCGTCGCGCGGCGTAGGGCGGGCGAGCGCGCGGCCGGCGGAGGCACGACTGCCGCGGCGAGCCGCGCGTTTGCCGTGACGTCACGCGCGCGCATGCGTGCGGCCGCCACCTGCGCACACACGTGCCGTGCTTATCAAAACTTGCCCATAATACTCACTTAAAAGTTGCTTTATTAGTTTACTTTAAACACGACATTGTTGTTCCGCCAACTTGCCGAGTGCCCACCTACATTAATTCCGCAGGAGACGCGAATAGCCGACTCTCCGGCAACTTCAGTTTAGATAAAACATGTGAAATATTAGCTTGTTTGTGTTTCCCGGCCGGCACTTTATCTGAATTCCATTAAAACTAACTTTAATCTGATCTTAGCGTCCACGTTCTGTGCAACAACTCGTTGGTAGTGTGTAACTAGAAAGTCTAGCGACGTTTAACCTTTTAATTATTAGTTAGACAACAATTGCACTTGAGTCAAAGTCAAAAGTTAATTTTCCACGTCTCATGTTTTGGCGCTGAGAAAAGAGATTACCTTTAATTTTTGGATTTCGTAAGTGTAGTGGTATAATTTCGTAATTTAATATTTACGAAAAAAAAAATTGTCTTACTACAAATATTCTATCTACTACAATTACATTTTACTTAAATACTGTGTTAAGAAGCTCACAAATTCTAGAAAACAGAATAAATAATTTCGACATAACAACAGTTCCAACAATATTTAGCTTACTGAATTTTTGAGCCGCAGCGGAACTTCTTCTAGTGTGAGACAGCCCTAATTTTCTTTAAAATATATAAAAATCCTGAACTTATAAAATATAATGGTTGTCATTTTATTTTAATTTCGTGCTAGCTATGTTGAATAAAAATTGTAAAATAGATGGTTTAAAAAAAAAAAATAATCAAATTGTGTTATGAACTTTGGATAACTCAGGAAAATTTCTTAGAAAAAAAATTAAAAAAGTTTTTAACCAGTTGTAGTTGAACCCTGTATCTCGTGCCAAAACTACACAGACTCTGCTCTGTATCAATGAGGCAATAGTCAGGTATTCTCCGACAATAAGAATCGCAAGAGCTTACTTTTCTATTTTACTGTAATGAATGATTGATACTCAGTCACTACATCATACTCGATGCCTATAGACCGTCCTGTCATCGGATGTTGGAGGCGTTAATGAAGTGGCTTTTACCTGGCGCAAGGGCCCTTAATTGTGCCATAGTGCGGTCAACCGCAACCATTCAGCTCCCATACAATACGAACCAGATGCGAATTGCAATTTACGTGTAACTAGTTAGTTGATATCACCATTACAGCCTAAGGACAAGGTTCTGAAAATCATAACACTATCATGACTATGGATAGTTAAACTTCAATAGCTCGCTAGTATAGTGACCGGAGACAACTAATAACACGCGGATATTAGATTAATTTCGCAATATTTTGATATTATTATTTTTTCAAAAATGTTGAGTTAAACAATTAATATCCTACAGATTCTCAGAGTAGTAATGTACAAAGTATATCTACCAGTGTATTATTTTAAAGTAAAAAAAGTACCCAACGTGTCTCTAACGGTGAAGGAAAATATCGTGATGAAACCTGCATAGCAGAGAATTTTCTTAGTTCTCTGCGTGTGTGAAGTCTGCCAATCCGCATTGGGCCAGCGTGGTGGACTATTATTCTGAGAAGAGACTTGAGCTCAGCAGAGAGCCGAATATGGGTTGATAATGAAATTACTCGAATAAAAAAAACTAAACCAACTTCAAAAAGGGAGAAATAAAAATGTATAATAATTTGATTGATTGAAGAGCAAATTTTGCGAAAAAATCGAACTAAAACAGTATGAACATTTTAAACTGTTTTAGTCAGATTCTAGTTTTTAACCCTATAAATGAATAATGTAGGTATGTATGTAATTATGCCTAACAATTATGACGAAAACTATTTTCACTAATCCCACTTCTGACGCGATCGATCTCAAGTGTGGTATCCGACAATTGAGCGCTATAGAGCATGTCAAGGGCTACCTCATTAGCACCCGATCACTGGGACGCCTTAATTGCGCAGAGTATATCGAGTGCCTACCTACTGTCTTAATTGCGTATTACACTCCGATAAATTATGCTGAGAATGAAGATTATCTGAAGCACAGAATATAGATATACCGTGATCTCAGTTTAATCGTCAATAAAAGCTTTAATCTAGATAAATTATAAACTATTAAAAACAAAGATTGAGTATTGTGACTTCGTCTGTATAATTATGAACTCAAAAGGCATTAAACAGAAGGAGGTAACATGAGTTTGCTATTTCAGTTGAGATATCTAAAGGGTTGTCTCAAAAAGCGACTCCTAGTTATCATAGCAGCCTATAGAGTTCATCTGCAGGACATATGCCTTTTGTAGGGACTTCCCTTCGACCAAAGTAAAATGAAACTTCCAAACATCACGATCCTGAGCAGTGTATAATCAGAGAATCCCTACGACCCTTAGTGATGGTATCGAATGATAGGCGATATACTTACAGTTAAAGTTAAGAAGGTTCTAAGTACGGTAAGAATATACTGTGAGGTTACCATAAAGCTCGGTATGGTAGCCAGCATGTAGGTATGTATGATATTACCTACATACCATACTTACATGCTGGATTATTCATCCACCATTGAAATATTATTCAGTAAAGTTCTTCAAGTAAACTAAAACACTTGCACATGTTTATAAAACGTACGCGTAGCTACAAGTTAATGAACAAAGTCCAAGTAAATACAAGTTAAACAGACACAGTTAATGCAGTTAAAAGTAGCTGATAAAGGAGTAGAAATTTCCATCGTAATCGGTTTAGTTGTAAAAAAGCTTTTAGACGCTCAGGTGTCCGGAGACCGGGGTGTAATGATCATTTATATCCTTCGAACTCCCAACAAGACTAGCTCGACGATTGAATAATGTAACCTACTCGCTTTTACAGCACGGTCGGGAAAGTGTGGAAAAGAGGAAATTAGTGATTTTTACTGTACTGTGTTGTTAGTTAATGTTTATTGCCTCATTGATCTCGTAGTTAGTCGGGCTACGAATGAGGTTCAAGGTTCGAAATCCGGGTCAAGTAAGCAAAAAAACTATGTTTTTTTTATAAAATCTCAAGAGCGAGTCCCAACACCATGTTTCACAGAGCATGCCGAGATCTTGCACTTAATCGTTTAATTGAAAGATATGAAGTATAATATATACCCGGTACCTACCTGTGGTGTGTACCTACTTGATATATCTATGATATCTATAAGTGTATAATAATCTATTATATCTATATCTATAAGTAATCTCAACATGATATTCGGGCTATGACTTGCTAACGGACGCCCGTGACTCCGTTCGCATTAAATATTTATTAAGAGGTAACTTGCAAAAATTAAAAAAAAAATCTAGCCCTTTATCTGCTTCAGATTACACATGGTTAATATGTATAAAAGATGGGTTTGTTCACTTTTTCAACTGCGGAGTCCTAAAAAGAAGAAAACAAATCTTCAATATCTCCAGGCTACACTCCCTCGCTCCCGTAAAATGATATTTTCCCATCATTTCCATTCTAAACGGCATCACACGACCTACGTCATGTAATAAGGCCACGCGAACATTATTTTCGTTCAATCGAGCAGAAAACTGCCTTTGTTTTTTCAGACCTTATTCCGCCTAAAGCAAAAACGGGCATGTTTACTCTTTGAACCGGCCTAGCCATTCGTTAACTTATTATGGAGATCCACAAATTGCGGGCTTTTTAACTCCCACGTTCACTAATTTGGTTCCTTACACAATAAATAATAAATAAAGGATTTTTTTTAACTATTGATGTCAATCTGGTCATTGTTATTGTATTACAATAACAATATAATAAGCAAAAAGTGACAATACCGTAGCCTATCTGTGTGCCTAGTGGGAGTTTTCAATGTTTTCATACTGTTACTATCGCGTTGACGTATACGCGAATTTATATGTAATTGAAACAGTTGTGCACCAGTGCCACTAGATGGCGCTGTTCCAATTTCTCAGAAATTCGCGTTAACGTTGATAGTAACAGTATCAAACTGCCACTAGGCCCCCTGTAGTCACTTGTCATAATTCTATAGTAAAATGTTACTTTTCCTTTTCTAATGCTTGCAATTTTATCCTGCAAACTAGTTCATTTAAACTTAATAATTAGTAAAAGATTTCATAGATGCTTAAGCACAAATCGTAGTCCATTTTCCCGGTTTTCAAATGCAGTCAACATTTTAAGAACTAGGTAAATAAGCTTCTAAAAGATTGCAATACATTAGAAGTGCATAATGTATTGAGAGTTAAGAGAGATATAATGATCACTTACTATCAAAATTAAAATTGAAAAACAAGTTATTTTAAGTTCATTTTCTAAACAACCACTTTAAAAACGTCAGGTTAAGTTATTATGGTGATAAGTAAAGTTGAAACTTAAAATTAAGGTTACAGTGATTCCAAACGCGTGTCGGTCCAAGAAAA